>NW_026683491.1:0-44587 GCF_030247195.1 Topomyia yanbarensis | reverse complement strand
ACGTTCAGATTCGGATGGGATTCAACCACAACATCAGTACCGTCCATGAGCTTGGTCATTTTCATAAGTTTGGCAACTTGGGCTGGGTTCCGAACTCGAAGGGTATACCGTGTCCCCTGAGCTTCGGTATTCGCACCTTCAATTGGACCTCCAGCGGCAACCTCAACCGATTTCCCAATGATAAACGGGTTTCTTGGCAATGGTACACCGTCTTTACCTGTCAGCTGCAGGAATGTCAGTTCACCAAATTTGTTCGTTGGGTCCATGTACTCTGGTAGTCTTCTCGTTCTCGACCCACCCGGATCACCGATACTAGCGGCCGCCATCTTGGATTACACCACCAGACGTTGGAAAATACTCTTTGGCACGGTCACCCGATACCACCCCCAAATAGACAAAAAGGCAAAAAAAGAAAGATCCTACCTTAATTGCCCCCTCAACGTCGACGGTTTACGAGTGTTCCCACAATTTTGGGACACACTGCACAGTGGTTTAAAACGCGAAAAACGTGATCGTATTGAATAACTTCGAAATGGTTCGTTAAAGCGATATACAACCTTCGGAAGAATTTGTGACAATGGAACGCCCCTTCTTTCTAAATAAAAAAATTGTTGATTAATCCTCCTATAAGTGAGATGCAAAATTTATTTCTCGTATAATTAAAGATAGCGAGTTGAAGTATTCAGCCAAGTTGTAGTAAATTCATTTATAAGAAACTTTACCGAAGGTGGAAATATCCTATCTTCAATGGTTTTTTAGGTATCGAGCATTATTTGAGAAAAGACCGGAAAAATCATTTTTTTCATCATAACTTTTTTTCGAGATTTTTTAGAAGGCCACAATGTTCTACAGAACTGTCACAATTAATGAAATACATAATTTTTGTGAACAAAGTAATAAATTATGTTGAACCGTTTTTGAGATATTCACGTTTTTTGTTCGAAATACGGCCTACTTTGCTCTCAAATAACTCATGAACGGGCAAAAACGGGCCACTCAGTATGTTTTTCTAGTCTAAAATCATGGTATGAAACATATTCGGTGAAGCTGAAGAGATAAAGTGGTAGTGTCTTCAGAAAAGTTTTGGAGAATACTCTTACAAGAAACATTGCCGAAGATATCGGCTTTCTATCTTTACTGGGTTTTGGATAAAGTGAATTGTTCGGTGGTAGTACGGGTAATACGTAGGTTTATAAGCCAGTAGTCGTATGGTCAAGTCCCAATGAGAAAGGATTTTTAGTATAAGTAGGCGGCACATAAACCCTAACATTGACTTCAAAGTGTGTCGACAGAGAAGGTCAAGTTCCACAATGAAATGTAGTACCAAGACTTGGACCATCAATATAGGATTGATTGTTCGTGTTTGCGAAGAACGAATTGACGGTTGAATTTGCATTGATATATAAATGAAAAAGGAATATTCTTATAGTAATTCGTTTACTATTCACAATCGCTATTACACTCATCCGCACAGGGGCGGCGAAACACTTTACGCCCGAGTGGGTAGTAAGCATAGGGGAGGGGTCCATTAGTAAGGATTTTTTCCCTTCTCGCAATGCACACGCTTACACGTTTGTTTATGCAAATGGATTTGTGATACATCGATGTTTTCAAATGTGTGTAGTGCGAGATACATGCAATGCTCATCAAATATTTTTGAAATGGTTCAAAATTTCGAGTGGGTAATTACCCACTCGATTATTTTCGAGTGGGTACTACTACCCACACTACTCACGCTTTCCGCCGGCCCTGCATCCGCATCAGAATCTTCGTCAGAGTCACTTAAATCCAACATAAACAATGCATCTGGGTCGAATTGTCGTTTTGATTTGTTTGCGGTATTCAATTCCACCTAGGCATTTTTAGTAATGTTGAATATAGCAGCAGTATCATGGTATGGTTAAGTTATTATCATATATTTTATACTTATAAGCAAAATGAAAAACACATTTGAGTATATTTATATGCATGTCACTGACAGTTCACGGGATAGTATATTGAAAAATTCACATATTATCTACATTTATGCATACCTGTAACCGATGACATGACTTTTGCAAAGTTCAGTAATGTACGCTGCCGTAACACAACACGAACCGCAATTGTTTCACGTCACACTTGATTAAAACTGCAAATTCAAATTAAGCCAACAAAACTGTTTTTCTGCACACAAAATCTGACACAACACTAGACAGCGATAATGCGACACAAGTAATCAAAGCATGCAAGATGAAACCATTTTTTTAGGGTTTCCAAAATGAAAATGAAACCATTTTTGTAGGGTTTCCATAAATGGTGCACCTTATCTAAACAACCAGTAGAGATAGAAAGCCGATGTCTTCGGCAATGTTTCTTGTAAGAGTATTCTCTAAAACTTTTGCGAAGACACTACCACTTTATCTCTTCAGCTTCACCGAATATGTTTCATACCATGATTTTAGACTAGAAAAACATCTTTTTCGACTCTAGCTACCAGAGCCCTGGATACAACCGGATACAAAGGATTTGTTCAGATGCTTATAGCATTTTTGTATTACTTTCAAACCCATACTGAGTGGTCTGCCCGTTTTTGCCCGTTCATGAGTTATTTGAGAGCAAAGTAGGCCGTATTTCGAACAAAAAACGTGAATATCTCAAAAACGGTTCAACATAATTTATTACTTTGTTCACAAAAATTATGTATTTCATTAATTGTGACAGTTCTGTAGAACATTGTGGCCTTCTAAAAAATCTTGAAAAAAAGTTGTGATGAAAAAAATGATTTTTCCGGTCTTTTCTCAAATAATGCTCGATACCTAAAAACCATTAAAGATAGGACATTTCCACCTTCGGTAAAGTTTCTTATAAATGAATTTACTACAACTTGGCTGAATACTTCAACTCGCTATCTTTAATTATACGAGAAATAAATTTTGCATTTTGCCTTAGTACCGCGTGGGTAAAAACTAAAAACCACTTAATTTAGCCGTTTCTTCACCGATTTTCACAATTCTTTCAACTTTAATCACTGGAGAATCACTTCACTCAGCTATTTGTCAGCAACTAGACCGCGGATAGCGCGAAAAACACTGAAAAAACACTGTGTTTAATTCCCGTATGCGCGTTGTTGATACCGTACGGAACGGTGTTTCCAACTCAGATGAATAATAATAATAATAATAATAATAATAATAATAATAATAATAATAATAATAATAATAATAATAATAATAATAATAATAATAATAATAATAATAATAATAATAATAATAATAATAATAATAATAATAATAATAATAATAATAATAATAATAATAATAATAATAATAATAATAATAATAATAATAATAATAATAATAATAATAATAATAATAATAATAATAATAATAATAATAATAATAATAATAATAATAATAATAATTGTTGTTGTTGTTGTTGTTTATTAACGACACTTTACACCAAGGAAGGGTGCATTCGTGTCGGAAGAAAATATTTTACCTGTTAATTTTACAATGCAGTTATCAGTTATGCAGTTATAAATCAAAATATACATTTATAGCAATTTAAATAGGTTAGTTTCCTTAAGGAATTTTACTATACTCTCCTCATTTTTCCTGTCGTTGCGCAGAGCCACTCGCAGACTAGTCGACTTGATGTCGTGCTTCCTTCTAACGTCGTCGTACTTTCTGCAGTGGAGGATCACATGGCGGACATCTACAACGATCCCACAGCAGTCGCACACTGGTGGTGAAGTTTTCTTTAGCAGAAAGTCGTGTGTTAGCCGAGTATGCCCTATTCGAAGCCGGGTAAGAACTCGCTGTTCGGCCGAATTCTCGCGGTCAGTCCACTTCACTGTGTCGAATTTATCACGAAGTTTTACTTCAGTGGACGCTGACCACCGACGGTACCATTGGTTTCGGATAGCTGTTTTTATATGCTTGACGGCGTCTGCCCCCGGAACAGATATAGCTAACGGAGCAATGTTCCTCGCTTCTCCAGCGAGTCTGTCTGCCTCCTCGTTGCCACGGATGCCAGCGTGACCTGGAATCCAGCAAAGCTTGACTGAACGATTTCGTAGCAGGTTTTCAATTTCCTGGATCCACGGGTGCTGGGATGTGCCGACTTCGATTGCCGATAAACAGCTGGCCGAATCGGACATTATTACTAAGTCGCTGACCGTGTTGAATGTTGTTAGCGCTGTTTTTATTGCGAATGCCTCTGCCGAGAAGACACTGCATTGCTGTGGAAGACCAAGTGACTGTTGGAAGTGTTCTCCAAAAACTCCGGCGCCTACTGCGGTATCGTCTTTCGAGCCATCTGTGTAGACGATTGTTGAACGGCTGAGATGATTTGTCAGGAGCTCTTGAACAACTGGACGAACAATACCCGAGGGGTCTCCAGCTTTTACGCGCTTCTTGATTTCCCAAAGGATCTGGGGTGTGCGGTCGTACCACTTTCGATCAGATAGTCGCGTTCGGGTGTAGATGTTTGGGAGAGCAGTTCCGACTATTTCTGTCAAACGTTCGGAAGCTCGGCAAACCAGGGGAAGGTCAGCATTCTCCCTGCTGTTTCCCAACATTCTGATGGCTAATTGGGCTACAGTTTGGAGAATGAGAAGATCTAACGGTAGAGTACCTGCTTCAGCCATAATGGCTATGATCGGACTGGTGACGTATGCTCCAGATGCATATCTGATCATCTTGTTGTATGCGGGTGCCAGGGTTTTGATGACAGCATCTCCACCCCTACTAACGATTCCTATACCGTACAAAAGTCGCGAAGTAATAATTGCGGATCCAATTCGCAGTAAAGATGAGCGTTGACCACGGGGAAGTTTGGCACCGATCATCTTCAGGATGCGCAGCCTAGATTCGCATGCCTTCTTCGTCAATTTGCAGTGCGCTGCGAAGTTGAGTGATCGATCGAGGGTAACGCCGAGAATTTTCAGGCGTGTTTCTGTCGGTATAGCAACTCGATCTATCGTGATTGCTTGACTGGGTGCACGACGGGCATTAGGGCTACAATAGAAGATGCTGGATTTTGTTGCAGATATCGTAAATCCAACACTTCTTGCCCATTCATGGACGGCTTTTACTGCTGACTGAAGCTTTCGATAAAGCGGCTGGTCTTTCTTCCCCCAAACTACGAGTAGGATATCGTCGGCGTACAACAAGATCTTCACAGTGTTCGGAACCACGCGAAAGATGGGTTGAATGGCCACGAGAAACAGCGTAACCGAGAGCACTGAGCCTTGTGGCACACCGTTTTCCAGCGGATGCGCTGGCGATAAGTAACCCTCTACATTAACCTGGAACGATCTTTCTGTCAGGAAGCTGTTCAACACGTTGATCATTCTACCGCGTATGTGCCATTTCTTTAGTGTTCGTAGTATGCCATACCTCCACGTGGTATCGTAAGCCTTGGACAAGTCAAGCGACGCTATCAGACAGTGCTCGTCACGGTCGGGTAATGACCTCTCCAATTCCGCAAAATATGTGTCAGTGCCCCGACCGGACCTGAAGGCATGTTGTCGTTTGTCGAGATGCCCGTTCGCCTCTAGTTCGGTGGTCAGCCGTCGGTTGACTATTCGCTCGAAAACCTTCGCCATACAGCTCGTTAGGGTTATTGGACGGAATGCAGCTGGACCCGCGTCATTCGAGTTTGACTTTGGAATTGGTACGATGATTCCAGTTCGCCAACAGGGTGGAAACACGCCACTACGCCATATTCTATTGAATAGTTCCAACATGGCAGTTTTCACCGACAACGGCAGTCGCTGAAGCATTGGATAACCGATGCAGTCCGGGCCTGAAGAGCCACTTCGTCCTCTATCGAGTGCCCAAAGCAGCTCGTTCAGAGTGAAGTCTGTGTTGTAAGTATCGTCGGTATCCGGCGAGAAATTCACGCGGTTTCGTTCGGCCTTTTCCTTCTCTCTTTGGAACAATGGCGAGTAGCTGGAGGTGGCGGATCGTTCGCTGTAATGTTGTGCCAGTTCTTCAGCTACTTCTTCAGCCTTATCCGTGTAGCCGCTAGATCGCTTGATGACAGTTGGTCGATGCTGACGTTTCCCTCTCAACCTGTTCACTGTCTGCCACATCTCCGTCGCAGTGGAACTCGGAGATATCTTCGTGACGAATTCCTCCCATGATCGCTGTTTGGCATCATGGATCGACTTTCGTGCAGCTGCACGCGCCTCTTGGAAGTGTTTTAGTGCATCGGCTTTCCGTGGGTCTTCTGCTTGAATACGCCTTAGTGCTCTCAGTGTTTTTCTTCTCGTTTTGATGGCCGCTTTAACCTCCGGACACCACCACGGAACCGCTTTTGGACCGACTCTACCGGTTGTGCGGGGTATCGCAGTGTTTGCTGCTTTAATCAAACGGTCAACGAAACAGTCAATTGATATTTCGGCACCCGGTCGAATAGCGCTGGCGGTTAGATGTTCGAAAGTTGTCCAATCCGCTTGGTCGTAGATCCATTTCTGTCTTTTCGTTGGAGTATGTGACAGTCCGGGAGTGGAAACGAGAATTGGAAAATGGTCACTATTATGGGTGTCCGGGAGAGTTCGCCAAATAAATTTCGAGGCTACAGTTTCAGAACAGATAGAGAGGTCAATAGCTGAAGTGACACCGGTAGCTGGATCAATCCGGGTATGTGATCCGTCGTTGAGAATGACTAGTCTTTCCGACAATGTTTTCTCGGCGATAAAGTAGCCTAGTGCAGTAGATTTATTGGAACCCCAGCAGATATGGTGCGCGTTGAAGTCGCCCAGTACAAGTACCGGACGTGGGAGCTGCTCAAAGAATTCTCCCAGCTGCTCTTGACATTGTTGAGTACTGGGAGGGACGTAGATCGACACCACCGTCATTTGATGTGGCAGTTGTATCCGAACAGCGATTGCTTGAACATTGCCACCGACCTCAAGTCTCTCGAAGGGTACACCATCCCGAATGGCGAGCCCTACCCCTTGTTGCCAGTATCGGCGACTCCCAGTCTCAAGTAGTAGAGTGTAGTTGTTACCGACGAAATCTGCTGAGATCACTCGGTTGTCCAGCTTTGTTTCTTGTAACGCTATCAAGCTCGGTTCGTATTGGGCGATCAGCTGCTTAAGGTCACTGATATTGCAGCGCAGACCCCGAATGTTCCACTGCAGTGCGAAACTTTTGCTGTTGCGAGTGGTGATTGTCGCTGACGACGACGATGTTGATGGCGAACGTCTACGAGATCGTATTGGCTCGCCGACAGGGTTCCTCGACGTGGTTGGGAGATCGGTGTTCTGGAACTGCTGTTGTGATGTGCCTTCACCGGCGGAAAGCCAGGAGGAGAATTGCGAGGACTGTATATCCGGGAGGTAGGGACAGTCCTCTTCCCCCCGGTCGATCCCTTCATGATGAAGTGGGGAAGCTACTTTCTTCTCTTCTTCCCCAAACCGGTTACTCGTTCGATTCGTGCTGTTCACATCTGTAACAGGATAAAACGCAACAGAATCCGTTCGTAAGCGAGGTGGAATAGGACTGACCTGTGGGACGTCTAGCCCCACAGTGCCAGCCGCTGTCGAAACTACTACACGATTACTTCCAGAATTGCCGACAGCGACCGGCACGGGGGAAAGACTTTGTGTAGTTTTCGATGTTTGCTTCGACGCTACTGTTGTGTTGGCAGCTGTTCCATCCCGAAACGAATATCTCGATGGACCTTCTCCGGGCGACAGCGTGTGGTGATGTGGAAGGAGCGTGTCGTCGATGTTGTCAGTCAAACCTGGAAGAACATCAGAACAAGCAGTATCTGCAAGGGGATTGACAATTTCGGAACTGACCTGAGGAAGGTCCAGCCCCACAGTGCCAACCGCTGTCGTACAAACTACACTATTATGCTCACGAACACCGACTGCGGTCGGCACTGGGGATAGACTTTGTGTAGTTCTGCTGATCTCCTTCTGTTCGTCGATCGTGGGTTTTTGGTCTGCTGGTTTACAAGCTGTAGTGGTGAAATCGGTGTTCCTATCGGCCACAGAGGTGAATTCACTATCAACGGGTTGGGGTATGACGGCCCGGATAGTTCCTTCATCCTGCTGTGCTTGCGTTGGAAGGAGTACTACACTTTCCTCTCTTCCAAACCGATCTATCTCGTGGTCAGTATTCGTGCGTGGGTTGTCGTTGGTATCCAAACGTTGATGGAAATGAGAATTATCGAAGAGGCTGGCTAGGAGGCGTCTCGGTAATCTCAATTTCATCGTCTGAATATTCCATAGTTTCGTTGGTGGTAGTGGCAGCGGTTCTCTTTGGTGGTGGGCTCAAGTTATCCGGTGAGGTTGTCGTTGGTTTGCTGAACGGGGTGTGTTGTTTCTGTGATCTTCCTCGTTTTGAATCCGCATTTATCGCTGGTGAACTGTTCCTGGATCTTGTTATTGGCCCAGCCGTCTGATTCGTTGGTTTTTGTTCTTTACTGTGCTGTGGTTTTTCTTGGCTGGCGGACTGTTGTTTGATGTACGCCATCATTTGCTCAATTTTCTCGTCCTTGCGTTTGTTCTCTGCCAGAAGTTTAACGATCTGCTCATCCTTCTTCTTCATTGTCTGCTCCAGTTCTTTCAATTTATTCAGGATCTCGCTTGATTGCGCTGCAGCCTGGGCGTAACTTCCAAGATTTTGCTGTTCAGCTCGTTTGCGCGCTTCCGGGAATGTCAAGTTGTCGCGGATTTTTATTTTGATGACCTCTACTTCTTTTTTGTAATTTGGACATTGGCGGCTTGTTGGTTGGTGATCTCCTTTACAATTTAGGCAAAACTGGGGTGCTCGACATTTTTCTTCGCTTTGATGTTCTCCAGAGCAGTTAGGACAACGTTGCGGGCCAGGACAGCGAACACGCGTATGGCCGTATTTAAAGCAACCATAGCAGAGCATCGGGTTTGGGAAGTACGGGCGAGTTGGGACGCGAAGCAAACCGATCTTCATGTATTCTGGGTATGTGGTCTTGCAGAAAGTCAAGATGAGTGCTGGCGTATTCACTCTGTTTTCGGCTTCTTTACGTGTAATTCGCTGCACACGAATCACTCCCTGGCTTAGAATTTCTTGTAAGACTTCCTTTTCTTCCAAGTGAATCAGATCGTAGCAGGAAATAACGCATCTGCTTACGTTCAGATTCGGATGGGATTCAACCACAACATCAGTACCGTCAATTAGCTTGGTCATTTTCATTAGTTTGGCCACTTGGACTGGATTCCGAACTCGAAGGGTATACCGTGTCCCTTGAGCTTCAGTATTCGCACCTTCAATTGGGCCTCCAGCGACAACCTCCACCGATTTACCAATGACGAACGGGTTTCTTGGCAAAGGTACACCGTCTTTACCTGTCAGCTGCAGGAACGTCAATTCGCCGAATTTGTTCGTCGGATCCATGTATACCGGCAATCTTCTTTGACTTGACCCTCCCGGATCACCGCTGCTAGCGGCCGCCATCTTGGCTTACGCCACCAGACGTTGGAAACTACTATGTGGCACGGTCACCCGATACCAACCCCAAATGGACAAAAAGGTGAAGAAAAGGAAAGATCTTACCTTATTTGCCCCTTCAACGTCGACTTTTTCGAAGTGTTCCCACACTTCTGGGACACACTGTAGGTGAGCAGTGTCGCTACTGCTTGTTTTCCACTTCTACACAGCCAAGATAAGCGAACTGAATGAATTTCGCCAAGAAAAAAAACGCACTTGATAAATTTCGCCCTTTTTATTGTTCCAACTTTTTTGGCACGCACTGTAACGTCCAAATTTTTTGATCCGCACTGTACTATATTCAACTACCACCAAATAACAAGTGAAAAAAAAAATTCGAATTTTCCAAAACTTTTCACGTTTTTTACGGCTTCAAAAATATCTCCCGTTCAGGGCACCGTCACTCTCACTCTCCCAGCAAGTGAATGAACTGGACGGGCAGCCACGCGGGTAGGCACAGCGATGGCTGTTTGTTTACCTATAGCACCGCGTGGGCAAAACTAAAAATTCACTTTTTTCAGCCGTTTCTTCACCGATTTGCGTCAATCTTTCACTATTCACCACTAGAGAACCACTTCACTCGTCTATTTGTCGTAAATTGGACCGCGGTTATCGCGAAAAACACGGAAAAACACGGTATGAAATTTACGAATGCGCGTTGTATGTACCGTACGGAACGGTGTTTCCAACTCAGATGAATATATAATAATAATAATAATAATAATAATAATAATAATAATAATAATAATAATAATAATAATAATAATAATAATAATAATAATAATAATAATAATAATAATAATAATAATAATAATAATAATAATAATAATAATAATAATAATAATAATAATAATAATAATAATAATAATAATAATAATAATAATAATAATAATAATAATAATAATAATAATAATAATAATAATAATAATAATAATAATAATAATAATAATAATAATAATAATAATAATAATAATAATAATAATAATAATAATAATAATAATAATAATAATAATAATAATAATAATAATAATAATAATAATAATAATAATAATAATAATAATAATAATAATAATAATAATAATAATAATAATAATAATAATAATAATAATAATAATAATAATAATAATAATAATAATAATAATAATAATAATAATAATAATAATAATAATAATAATAATAATAATAATAATAATAATAATAATAATAATAATAATAATAATAATAATAATAATAATAATAATAATAATAATAATAATAATAATAATAATAATAATAATAATAATAATAATAATAATAATAATAATAATAATAATAATAATAATAATAATAATAATAATAATAATAATAATAATAATAATAATAATAATAATAATAATAATAATAATAATAATAATAATAATAATAATAATAATAATAATAATAATAATAATAATAATAATAATAATAATAATTTGTTGTTGTTGTTTTTTATTAACGACACTTTACACCCAGAAGTGGTGCATTCGTGTCGAAAGAAAAATATTTTACCTGAAAAATATTTCAATGCGGTTGTCAATTATCAGTTACAATTCAAAATACAAGTTACAACATATTAAACAAGTTAGTTTCCTTGAGGAATTTTACCATACTCTCCTCATTTTTCCTGTCGTTGGTCAGAGCTGCTCGCAGACTAGTCGACTCGATATCGTGCTTCCTTCTAACGTCGTCGTACTTTCTGCAGTGGAGGATCACATGGCGGACATCTACAACGACCCCACAGCAGTCGCACACTGGTGGTGAGGTTTTCTTTAGCAGAAAGTCATGTGTTAGCCGGGTATGCCCTATTCGAAGCCGGGTAAGCACTCGCTGTTCGGCCGAATTCTCGCGGTCAGTCCACTTCCCTGTGTCGAACTTAACTTCGCGGAGTTTTACTTCAGTGGACGCAGACCATCGACGGAACCATTGATTTCGGATAGCTGTTTTCATTCGGTTGTTCGCGTCTGCTCCCGGAACGGCTACTTGCAAAGGGGCATTACCTCTGGCTTCTCCAGCGAGGCGGTCTGCCTCTTCGTTGCCATGGATACCAGCATGACCCGGAATCCAGCACAGCTTGATTGGACGGCCTCGTAGCATGTTTTCAATCTGCTGAATCCACGGGTGTTGCGATGTGCCAGCTTCTAGTGCCGATAAGCAACTGGCCGAGTCAGACATAACTACCAAATCACTGACCGTGTTATGTGTTGCTAGCGCCGTTTTGATTGCAAACGCTTCTGCCGAGAAGACGCTGCATGACGATGGAAGGCCAACCGATTGTTGGAAGTATTCTCCATACACTCCCACACCTACTGCATTGTCGTCTTTCGAGCCATCCGTGTAGACGATAGTTGAGCGGTTGAAACGACCTGCTAGGAGCTCCTGAAAAGCAGGCCGAACAATTTCCGAGGGGTCACCAGCTTTCACACGTCTCTTTATGTCCCACACGATCTGGGGCTTGGGTTCGTACCATCTTCGTGCAGCTAAACGTGTACGAGTGCAAATAGCTGGAAGAGGGATTCCGATCACCTCTGTCAGACGTTCGGATGCTCGATGTACCAGGGGGAGATCGGCATTGTCCTTGCTTTTTTCCAACGTATGGATGGCCAACCGGGCTATATTTTGAAGAACGAGTAGGTCGAATGGTAGGGCTCCAGCTTCTGCCATTATGGCTACGATTGGGCTCGTGACGTATGCACCGGATGTAAACCTTACCATCCTGTTGTATGTAGGAGCGAGCGTTTGGATGACGGCGTCTCCTCCTCTGCTTACAAGTCCCATACCGTAGAGGAGTCGCGAGGTAACAATTGCGGACCCGATTTGAAGTAAAGAAGCGCGTTGACCACGGGGTAGCTTGGCACCGATCATCTTCAAGATACGCAGCCTGGATTCACACGTCTTCTTCGTCATTTTACAATGCGCTTTAAAGTTGAGTGATCGATCGAGAGTGACACCGAGCGTTCTCAGCAGCGTTTGTGTCGGAACGGCTACACCATCTACCTTTATCGCCTGCATGGGTTCACGGCGTACGTTAGGGCTGCAATAGAAGATGCTGGATTTCGTTGCAGATATCGTAAATCCAACACTTCTCGACCATTTATCGACGGCTTTTACTGCGGCCTGAAGTTTCCGAAGGAGCGACTGTTCTTTCTTTCCCCACACAAGAAGCAGAATATCATCGGCGTACAGCAACACTTGTACGGAGTTCGGGACCACGCGGAAGATGGGTTGGATAGCCACGAGAAATAGTGTCACAGAGAGCACTGAGCCCTGCGGCACACCATTTTCCAGCGGATGTGCTGGCGACAAATGCCCCTCTACGTTGACTTGGAACGTTCTCTCTGCCAGAAAGCTGTTGACAATGTTTATCATCCTTCCGCGTATTTGCCATTTCTGCAGTGTTCGTAGGATGCCATATCTCCAGGTGGTGTCGTACGCCTTGGCCAAGTCTAGCGACGCTATCAGACAGTGCTCGTCACGGTCGGGTAATGACCTCTCCAACTCCGCAAAGTATGTGTCAGTACCCCGACCAGATCTGAAGGCATGTTGTCGTTTGTCGAGACGCCCGTTCGACTCTAGCTCGGTGGTTAAACGTCGGTTGACAATTCGCTCGAACACCTTCGCCATACAACTAGTTAACGTGATTGGACGGAATGCAGCTGGACCCGCGTCATCCGAGCTTGGCTTTGGAATTGGTACGATGATTCCGGTTCGCCAACAGGGTGGGAATACGCCACTGCGCCATATTCTGTTGAAAAGTTCCAACATGGCAGTTTTCACAGACAATGGCAGTCGCTGAAGCATTGGATAGCCGATGCAGTCCGGTCCTGAAGAGCCACTTCTTCCTCTGTCCAGTGCCCACAGCAACTCATTCAGGGTGAAGTCCGAATTGTAAATATCATCGCTATCTGGCGAGAAGTTTATGCGGTTTCGTTCGGCCTTTTCTTTCTCCCTCTGGAACAACGACGAATAGCTGGAGGTTGCGGATCTTTCGCTGTAGTGTTGCGCCAGTTCTTCAGCTATTTCTTCTGGCTTATCCGTGTAACCGTTGGACCGCTTGATGACAGTTGGGCGGTGTTGGCGTTTCCCTCTCAACGTGTTCACTGTCTGCCACATCTCCGACGTAGTTGAACTTGGAGATATCTTCGCGACGAAGTCTTCCCATGATTTTTTCTTGGCGTCATGGATAGACTTTCTTGCTGCTTCCCGTGATTCCTGGAAGCTTTTCAGTGCATCCGATTTTCGTGGGTCCTCTGCTGGTATACGCTTCAGTGCTCTAAGTGCTTTTCTCCGATTTTTGATAGCTGCTTTCACCTCCGGACACCACCACGGAACCGCTTTGGGGCCGACTCTGCCGGTAGTGCGAGGTATCGCGGTGTTTGCTGCTCTAATCAATCGGTCAACGAAACAGTCGATTGATATTTCGACTCCCGGTCGAATAGCGTTGGCGGTCAATCGCTCGTAGGTTGTCCAATCTGCTTGGTCGTAAATCCATTTCTGTCTTTTCGTTGGGATAGTCGACAGTCCGGGAATGGAAACGAGAATGGGAAAGTGATCACTGCTGTGGGTGTCCGGAAGTGTTCGCCAAACAAATTTCGAAGCCACCGATTCGGAGCAGATCGAGAGGTCAATAGCCGAAGTGATACCGGTAGCTGGGTCAATCCGAGTGTGCGAGCCGTCGTTGAGGATGAGTAATCTTTCCAATAGCGTTTTTTCGGCGATGAAGTGGCCTAGTGCGGTAGATTTCGTAGAACCCCAGCAAATATGGTGCGCGTTAAAGTCGCCTAGTACCAGCACTGGACGTGGAAGCTTTTCGAGGAAGTCGCCCAGCTGTTCTTGACACTGTTGAGTATTGGGAGGGACGTAGATCGACACCACCGTCATTTGTTGTGGCAGTTGGATCCGAACTGCGATAGCTTGAATACTGTCGTCGATATCAATTCGTTCAAATGGAACACCATCCCGAATGGCAAGACCTACTCCTTGTTGCCAGTATCGACAACTCCCAGTTTTCAGCAAAAGAGTGTAGTTGTTGCCGATGAAATCTGCTGCGACTACTCGGTTGTCAACTTTTGTTTCCTGAAGCGCTATCAGGCTCGGTCCGTACTCGCAGATCAGCTGTTTAAGCTCGCTGATGTTGGTTCGCAGGCCCCGAATGTTCCATTGAAGGGCGAAGCATCTGCTGTCTCGATTGGCGAAAGTCGCTGACGAAGACGATGTTGATAGCGAAGGTGATTGCCTGCGGGTTCTCGCCGGTGTGTTTCGTTGGTACCGGGACGTGGTTGCGCTGATTTCAACCGGGATATCGGTGCTCTGATGCTTCTGCTGTTGTTGCGGTGTATCTTCGCCGGCGGAAAGCCAGGAGGAGAATTGCGAGGACTGTATATCTGGGAAGTAGGGACAGTCCTCTTCCCCCCGGTCGATCCCTTCATGATGAAGTGGGGAAGCTACTTTCTTCTCTTCTTCCCCAAACTGGTTACTCGTTCGATGCGTGCTGGTCATATCTGTAACGGGATAAACCGCAACAGAATCCGTTCGTGAGTGAGGTGGAATAGGACTGACCTGTGGGACGTCTAGCCCCACAGTGCCAGCCGCTGTCGAAACTACTACACGATTACTTCCAGAATTGCCGACAGCGACCGGCACTGGGGAAAGACTTTGTGTAGTTTTCGTTGTCTGCTTCGACGCTACTGTTGTGGTGACAGCTGTTCCATCTCGAAACGGATATCTCGATGGACCTTCTCCGGGCGACAGCGAGTGGTGATGCGGAAGGAGCGTGTCATCGATGTTGTCAGTCAAACCTGGAAGAACATCAGAACAAGCAGTACCTGCAAGGGGATTGACAATTTCGGAACTGACCTGAGGAAGGTCCAGCCCCACAGTGCCAACCGCTGTCGTACAAACTACACTATTATGCTCACGAACACCGACTGCGGTCGGCACTGGGGATAGACTTTGTGTAGTTCTGCTGATCTCCTTCTGTTCGTCGATCGTGGGTTTTTGGTCTGCTGGTTTACAAGTTGTAGTGGTGAAATCGGTGTTCCTATCGGCCACAGAGGTGAATTCACTATCAACGGGTTGGGGTATGACGGCCCGGATAGTTCCTTCATCCTGCTGTGCTTGCGTTGGAAGGAGTACTACACTTTCCTCTCTTCCAAACCGATCTATCTCGTGGTCAGTATTCGTGCGTGGGTTGTCGTTGGTATCCAAACGTTGATGGAAATGAGAATTATCGAAGAGGCTGGCTAGGAGGCGTCTCGGTAATCTCAATTTCATCGTCTGAATATTCCATAGTTTCGTTGGTGGTAGTGGCAGCGGTTCTCTTTGGTGGTGGGCTCAAGTTATCCGGTGAGGTTGTCGTTGGTTTGCTGAACGGGGTGTGTTGTTTCTGTGATCTTCCTCGTTTTGAATCCGCATTTATCGCTGGTGAACTGTTCCTGGATCTTGTTATTGGCCCAGCCGTCTGATTCGTTGGTTTTTGTTCTTTACTGTGCTGTGGTTTTTCTTGGCTGGCGGACTGTTGTTTGATGTACGCCATCATTTGCTCAATTTTCTCGTCCTTGCGTTTGTTCTCTGCCAGAAGTTTAACGATCTGCTCATCCTTCTTCTTCATTGTCTGCTCCAGTTCTTTCAATTTATTCAGGATCTCGCTTGATTGCGCTGCAGCCTGGGCGTAACTTCCAAGATTTTGCTGTTCAGCTCGTTTGCGCGCTTCCGGGAATGTCAAGTTGTCGCGGATTTTTATTTTGATGACCTCTACTTCTTTTTTGTAATTTGGACATTGGCGGCTTGTTGGTTGGTGATCTCCTTTACAATTTAGGCAAAACTGGGGTGCTCGACATTTTTCTTCGCTTTGATGTTCTCCAGAGCAGTTAGGACAACGTTGCGGGCCAGGACAGCGAACACGCGTATGGCCGTATTTAAAGCAACCATAGCAGAGCATCGGGTTTGGGAAGTACGGGCGAGTTGGGACGCGAAGCAAACCGATCTTCATGTATTCTGGGTATGTGGTCTTGCAGAAAGTCAAGATGAGTGCTGGCGTATTCACTCTGTTTTCGGCTTCTTTACGTGTAATTCGCTGCACACGAATCACTCCCTGGCTTAGAATTTCTTGTAAGACTTCCTTTTCTTCCAAGTGAATCAGATCGTAGCAGGAAATAAGCATCTGCTTACGTTCAGATTCGGATGGGATTCAACCACAACATCAGTACCGTCAATTAGCTTGGTCATTTTCATTAGTTTGGCCACTTGGACTGGATTCCGAACTCGAAGGGTATACCGTGTCCCTTGAGCTTCAGTATTCGCACCTTCAATTGGGCCTCCAGCGACAACCTCCACCGATTTACCAATGACGAACGGGTTTCTTGGCAAAGGTACACCGTCTTTACCTGTCAGCTGCAGGAACGTCAATTCGCCGAATTTGTTCGTCGGATCCATGTATACCGGCAATCTTCTTTGACTTGACCCTCCCGGATCACCGCTGCTAGCGGCCGCCATCTTGGCTTACGCCACCAGACGTTGGAAACTACTATGTGGCACGGTCACCCGATACCAACCCCAAATGGACAAAAAGGTGAAGAAAAGGAAAGATCTTACCTTATTTGCCCCTTCAACGTCGACTTTTTCGAAGTGTTCCCACACTTCTGGGACACACTGTAGGTGAGCAGTGTCGCTACTGCTTGTTTTCCACTTCTACACAGCCAAGATAAGCGAACTGAATGAATTTCGCCAAGAAAAAAAACGCACTTGATAAATTCGCCCTTTTTATTGTTCCAACTTTTTTGGCACGCACTGTAACGTCCAAATTTTTTGATCCGCACTGTACTATATTCAACTACCACCAAATAACAAGTGAAAAAAAAAATTCGAATTTTCCAAAACTTTTCACGTTTTTTACGGCTTCAAAAATATCTCCCGTTCAGGGCACCGTCACTCTCACTCTCCCAGCAAGTGAATGAACTGGACGGGCAGCCACGCGGGTAGGCACAGCGATGGCTGTTTGTTTACCTATAGCACCGCGTGGGCAAAACTAAAAATTCACTTTTTTCAGCCGTTTCTTCACCGATTTGCGTCAATCTTTCACTATTCACCACTAGAGAACCACTTCACTCGTCTATTTGTCGTAAATTGGACCGCGGTTATCGCGAAAAACACGGAAAAACACGGTATGAAATTTACGAATGCGCGTTGTATGTACCGTACGGAACGGTGTTTCCAACTCAGATGAATATATAATAATAATAATAATAATAATAATAATAATAATAATAATAATAATAATAATAATAATAATAATAATAATAATAATAATAATAATAATAATAATAATAATAATAATAATAATAATAATAATAATATAATAATAATAATAATAATAATAATAATAATAATAATAATAATATATAATAATAATAATAATAATAATAATAATAATAATAATAATAATAATAATAATAATAATAATAATAATAATAATAATAATAATAATAATAATAATAATAATAATAATAATAATAAATAATAATATAATAATAATAATAATAATAATAATAATAATAATAATATAATAATAATAATAATAATAATAATAATAATAATAATAATAATAATAATAATAATAATAATAATAATAATAATAATAATAATAATAATAATAATAATAATAATAATAATAATAATAATAATAATAATAATAATAATAATAATAATAATAATAATAATAATAATAATAATAATAATAATAATAATAATAATAATAATAATAATAATAATAATAATAATAATAATAATAATAATAATAATAATAATAATAATAATAATAATAATAATAATAATAATAATAATAATAATAATAATAATAATAATAATAATAATAATAATAATAATAATAATAATAATAATAATAATAATAATAATAATAATAATAATAATAATAATAATAATAATAATAATAATAATAATAATAATAATAATAATAATAATAATAATAATAATAATAATAATAATAATAATAATAATAATAATAATAATAATAATAATAATAATAATAATAATAATAATAATAATAATAATAATAATAATAATAATAATAATAATAATAATAATAATAATAATAATAATAATAATAATAATAATAATAATAATAATAATAATAATAATAATAATAATAATAATAATAATAATAATAATAATAATAATAATAATAATAATAATAATAATAATAAATAATAATAATAATAATAATAATAATAATAATAATAATAATAATAATAATAATAATAATAATAATAATAATAATAATAATAATAATAATAATAATAATAATAATAATAATAATAATAATAATAATAATAATAATAATAATAATAATAATAATAATAATAATAATAATAATAATAATAATAATAATAATAATAATAATAATAATAATAATAATAATAATAATAATAATAATAATAATAATAATAATAATAATAATAATAATAATAATAATAATAATAATAATAATAATAATAATAATAATAATAATAATAATAATAATAATAATAATAATAATAATAATAATAATAATAATAATAATAATAATAATAATAATAATAATAATAATAATAATAATAATAATAATAATAATAATAATAATAATAATAATAATAATAATAATAATAATAATAATAATAATAATAATAATAATAATAATAATAATAATAATAATAATAATAATAATAATAATAATAATAATAATAATAATAATAATAATAATAATAATAATAATAATAATAATAATAATAATAATAATAATAATAATAATAATAATAATAATAATAATAATAATAATAATAATAATAATAATAATAATAATAATAATAATAATAATAATAATAATAATAATAATAATAATAATAATAATAATAATAATAATAATAATAATAATAATAATAATAATAATAATAATAATAATAATAATAATAATAATAATAATAATAATAATAATAATAATAATAATAATAATAATAATAATAATAATAATAATAATAATAATAATAATAATAATAATAATAATAATAATAATAATAATAATAATAATAATAATAATAATAATAATAATAATAATAATAATAATAATAATAATAATAATAATAATAATAATAATAATAATAATAATAATAATAATAATAATAATAATAATAATAATAATAATAATAATAATAATAATAATAATAATAATAATAATAATAATAATAATAATAATAATAATAATAATAATAATAATAATAATAATAATAATAATAATAATAATAATAATAATAATAATAATAATAATAATAATAATAATAATAATAATAATAATAATAATAATAATAATAATAATAATAATAATAATAATAATAATAATAATAATAATAATAATAATAATAATAATAATAATAATAATAATAATAATAATAATAATAATAATAATAATAATAATAATAATAATAATAATAATAATAATAATAATAATAATAATAATAATAATAATAATAATAATAATAATAATAATAATAATAATAATAATAATAATAATAATAATAATAATAATAATAATAATAATAATAATAATAATAATAATAATAATAATAATAATAATAATAATAATAATAATAATAATAATAATAATAATAATAATAATAATAATAATAATAATAATAATAATAATAATAATAATAATAATAATAATAATAATAATAATAATAATAATAATAATAATAATAATAATAATAATAATAATAATAATAATAATAATAATAATAATAATAATAATAATAATAATAATAATAATAATAATAATAATAATAATAATAATAATAATAATAATAATAATAATAATAATAATAATAATAATAATAATAATAATAATAATAATAATAATAATAATAATAATAATAATAATAATAATAATAATAATAATAATAATAATAATAATAATAATAATAATAATAATAATAATAATAATAATAATAATAATAATAATAATAATAATAATAATAATAATAATAATAATAATAATAATAATAATAATAATAATAATAATAATAATAATAATAATAATAATAATAATAATAATAATAATAATAATAATAATAATAATAATAATAATAATAATAGTAATAATAATAATAATAATAATAATAATAATAATAATAATAATAATAATAATAATAATAATAATAATAATAATAATAATAATAATAATAATTGTTGTTGTTGTTGTTGTTTATTAACGACACTTTACACCAGGAAGTGGTGCATTCGTGTCGAAAGAAAAATATTTTTACCTGAAAAATGTTTCAATGCGGTTGTCAGTTATCAGTTACAATTCAAAATATAAGTTACAACATATTAAACAAGTTAGTTTCCTTGAGGAATTTTACCATACTCTCCTCATTTTTCCTGTCGTTGCGCAGAGCCGCTCGCAGACTAGTGGACTCGATGTCGTGCTTCCTTCTAACGTCGTCGTACTTTCTGCAGTGGAGGATCACATGGCGGACATCTACAATGATCCCACAGCAGTCGCACACTGGTGGTGAGGTTTTCTTTAGAAGAAAGTCGTGTGTTAGCCGGGTATGCCCTATTCGAAGCCGGGTGAGCACTCGCTGTTCGGCCGAATTCTCGCAGTCAGTCCACTTCCCTGTGTCGAACTTAACTTCGCGAAGTTTTACTTCAGTGGACGCAGACCATCGACGGAACCATTGATTTCGGATAGCTGTTTTCATTTGGTTGTTCGCGTCTGCTCCCGGAACGGCTATTTGCAAGGGGGCATTACCCCTGGCTTCTCCTGCGAGGCGGTCTGCCTCTTCGTTGCCATGGATACCAGCATGACCCGGAATCCAGCACAGCTTGATTGGACGGCCTCGTAACATGTTTTCAATCTGCTGAATCCACGGGTGTTGCGATGTGCCAGCTTCTAATGCCGATAAGCAACTGGCCGAGTCAGACATAACCACCAAATCACTGACCGTGTTATGTGTTGCTAGCGCTGTTTTGATTGCAAACGCTTCTGCCGAGAAGACGCTGCATGACGATGGAAGACCAACCGATTGTTGGAAGTATTCTCCATACACTCCCACACCTACCGCATTGTCGTCTTTCGAGCCATCCGTGTAGACGATAGTTGAACGGTTGAAACGACCTGCTAGGAGCTCCTGAAAAGCAGGCCGAACAATTTCCGAGGGGTCACCAGCTTTCACACGTCTCTTTATGTCCCACACGATCTGGGGCTTGGGTTCGTACCATCTTCGTGCAGCTAAACGTGTACGAGTGCAAATATCTGGAAGAGGGATTCCGATCACCTCTGTCAGACGTTCGGATGCTCGATGTACCAGAGGGAGATCGGCATTGTCCTTGCTTTTTCCCAACGTATGGATGGCCAACCTGGCTATATTTTGAAGAACGAGTAGGTCAAATGGTAGGGTTCCAGCTTCTGCCATAATGGCTAAGATTGGGCTCGTAACGTATGCACCGGATGCAAACCTTACCATCCTGTTGTATGTAGGAGCGAGCGTTTGGATGACGGCATCTCCTCCTCTGCTTACAAGTCCCATACCGTAGAGGAGTCGCGAGGTAACAATTGCGGACCCGATTTGCAGTAAAGAAGTGCGTTGACCACGGGGTAGCTTGGCACCGATCATCTTCAAGATACGCAGCCTGGATTCACACGTCTTCTTCGTCATTTTACAATGCGCTTTAAAATTGAGTGATCGGTCGAGAGTGACACCGAGAGTTCTCAGCAGCGTTTGTGTCGGAACGGCTACACCATCTATCTTTATCGCCTGCATGGGTTCACGGCGCACGTTAGGGCTGCAATAGAAGATGCTGGATTTCGTTGCAGATATCGTAAATCCAACACTTCTCGACCATTTATCGACGGCTTTTACTGCGGCCTGAAGTTTCCGAAGGAGCGACTGTTCTTTCTTTCCCCACACAAGAAGCAGAATATCATCGGCGTACAGCAACACTTGTACAGAGTTCGGAACCACGCGGAAGATGGGTTGGATAGCCACGAGAAATAGTGTAACAGAGAGCACTGAGCCCTGTGGTACACCGTTTTCCAGCGGATGTGCTGGCGACAAATGCCCCTCTACGTTGACCTGGAACGTTCTCTCTGCCAGAAAGCTGTTGACAATGTTTATCATCCTTCCGCGTATTTGCCATTTCTGCAGTGTTCGTAGGATGCCATATCTCCAAGTGGTGTCGTACGCCTTGGCCAAGTCTAGCGACGCTATCAGACAGTGCTCGTCACGGTCGGGTAATGACCTCTCCAACTCCGCAAAGTATGTGTCAGTACCCCGACCAGATCTGAAGGCATGTTGTCGTTTGTCGAGACGCCCGTTCGACTCCAGTTCGGTGGTTAACCGTCGGTTGACAATTCGTTCGAACACCTTCGCCATACAACTAGTTAACGTGATTGGACGGAATGCAGCTGGACCCGCGTCATCCGAGCTTGGCTTTGGAATTGGTACGATGATTCCGGTTCGCCAACAGGGTGGGAATATACCACTGCGCCATATTCTGTTGAAAAGTTCCAACATGGCAGTTTTCACAGACAATGGAAGTCGCTGAAGCATTGGATAGCCGATGCAGTC
This sequence comes from Topomyia yanbarensis, assembly GCF_030247195.1. Lineage (NCBI taxonomy): Eukaryota > Metazoa > Arthropoda > Insecta > Diptera > Culicidae > Topomyia > Topomyia yanbarensis. The sequence goes on along the minus strand of NW_026683491.1, from coordinate 21,489 downwards.
CGGTCCTGAAGAGCCACTTCTTCCTCTGTCGAGTGCCCACAGCAATTCATTCAGGGTGAAGTCCGAATTGTAAATATCATCGCTATCTGGCGAGAAGTTTATGCGGTTTCGTTCGGCCTTTTCTTTCTTCCTCTGGAACAACGACGAATAGCTGGAGGTTGCGGATCTTTCGCTGTAGTGTTGCGCCAGTTCTTCAGCTATTTCTTCTGGCTTATCCGTGTAACCATTGGACCGCTTGATGACAGTTGGGCGGTGTTGGCGTTTCCCTCTCAACGTGTTCACTGTCTGCCACATCTCCGACGTAGTTGAACTTGGAGATATCTTCGCGACGAAGTCTTCCCATGATTTTTTCTTGGCGTCATGGATAGACTTTCTTGCTGCTGCCCGTGATTCCTGGAAGCTTTTCAGTGCATCCGCTTTTCGTGGGTCCTCTGCTGGTATACGCTTCAGTGCTCTAAGTGCTTTTCTCCGATTTTTGATAGCTGCTTTCACCTCCGGACACCACCACGGAACCGCTTTGGGACCGACTCTGCCGGTAGTGCGAGGTATCGCGGTGTTTGCTGCTCTAATCAACCGGTCAACGAAACAGTCGATTGATATTTCGACTCCCGGTCGAATAGCGTTGGCGGTCAATCGCTCGTAGGTTGTCCAATCTGCTTGGTCGTAAATCCATTTCTGTCTTTTCGTTGGGATAGTCGACAGTCCGGGAATGGAAACGAGAATGGGAAAATGATCACTGCTGTGGGTGTCCGGAAGTGTTCGCCAAACAAATTTCGCAGCCACCGATTCGGAGCAGATCGAGAGGTCAATAGCCGAAGTGATACCGGTAGCTGGGTCAATCCGAGTGTGCGAGCCGTCGTTGAGGATGAGTAATCTTTCCGATAGCGTTTTTTCGGCGATGAAGTGGCCTAGTGCGGTAGATTTCGTAGAACCCCAGCAAATATGATGCGCGTTAAAGTCGCCTAGTACCAGCACTGGACGTGGAAGCTTTTCGAGGAAGTCACCCAGCTGTTCTTGACACTGTTGAGTATTGGGAGGGACGTAGATCGACACCACCGTCATTTGCTGTGGCAGTTGGATCCGAACTGCGATAGCTTGTATACTGTCGTCGATATCAATTCGTTCGAATGGAACACCATCCCGAATGGCAAGACCTACTCCTTGTTGCCAGTATCGACAACTCCCAGTTTTCAGCAAAAGAGTGTAGTTGTTGCCGATGAAATCTGCTGCAACTACTCGGTTGTCAACTTTTGTTTCCTGAAGCGCTATCAGGCTCGGTCCGTACTCGCAGATCAGCTGTTTTAGCTCGCTGATGTTGGTTCGCAGGCCCCGAATGTTCCATTGAAGGGCGAAGCATCTGCTGTCTCGATTGGCGAAAGTCGCTGACGAAGACGATGTTGATAGCGAAGGTGATTGCCTGCGGGTTCTCGCCGGTGTGTTTCGTTGGTACCGGGACGTGGTTGCGCTGATTTCAACCGGGATATCGGTGCTCTGATGCTTCTGCTGTTGTTGCGGTGTATCTTCGCCGGCGGAAAGCCAGGAGGAGAATTGCGAGGACTGTATATCTGGGAAGTAGGGACAGTCCTCTTCCCCCCGGTCGATCCCTTCATGATGAAGTGGGGAAGCTACTTTCTTCTCTTCTTCCCCAAACCGGTTACTGCTGGTCGCATCTGTAACGGTAGAAGCCGAAACAGAATTCGTTCGGAGATAAATTGAAGATGGACTGACCTGTGGGACGTCTAGCCCCACAGTGCCAGCCGCTGTCGAAACTACTACACGATTACTTCCAGAATTGCCGACAGCGACCGGCACTGGGGAAAGACTTTGTGTAGTTTTCGTTATTACAGCTGTTCTATCTCGAAGTGATGATCTCGATGGGCCTTCTCCGGGCGATAGCAAGTGGTGATGTCGAAGGAGCATATCGTCGATGTTGTCTTTCAAACCTGAAAGAACATCAAAACAAGCAGTACCTGCAGGGGGATTGACAACTTCGGAACTGACCTGGGGAAGGTCCAGCCCCACAGTGCCAACCGCTGTCGTACAAACTACACTATTATGCTCACGAACACCGACTGCGGTCGGCACTGGGGATAGACTTTGTGTAGTTATGCTCGTTCTCTCGTAGATGACGATCGGGTTGCTCTGGTTTGTAGTTTTGTTAGTTGAAGTGGTAAAATCGGTGTTCCTATCGGCCACAGAGGTGAATTCACTATCAACGGGTTGGGGTATGACGGCCCGGATAGTTTCTTCATCCTGCTGTGCTTGCGTTGGAAGGAGTACTACACTTTCCTCTCTTCCAAACCGATCCATCTCGTAGTCAATATTCGTGCGTGGGATGTCGTTGGTATCCAGACGTTGATGAAAATGAGAATTATCGAAGAGGCTGGCTAGGAGGCGTCTCGGTAATCTCAATATCATCGTCTGAATAACCCATGGTTTCGTTGGTGGTAGTGGTAGCGGTTCTTTTTGGTGGTGGGCTCAAGTTATCCGGTGAGGTTGTCGTGGGTTTGCTGAGCGGGGTATGTTGTTTCTGCGGTCTACCTCGTTTCGAATCAGTATTAGTCGCTGGTGAGTTGTTTCTGGATCTCGTTACAGGCCCGGTTGGCTGGTTCGTTTGCTTCTGTTCTTTGCTGTGCTGGGGTTTTTCGTGATTCGCGGATTGTTGTTTGATGTACGCCATCATTTGCTCTATTTTTTCGTCTTTGCGTTTGTTCTCTGCCAGAAGTTTAACGATCTGCTCATCCTTCTTCTTCATTGTCAGCTCCAACTCTTTCAGTTTATTTAGGATCTCGTTTGATTGCGCTGCAGCCTGGGCGTAACTTCCTTGATTCTGCTGTTCAGCTCGTTTGCGCGCTTCCGGGAATGTCAAATTGTCGCGGATTTTTATTTTGATGACCTCTACTTCTTTTTTATAATTTGGACATTGGCGGCTTGTTGGTTGGTGATCTCCTTTACAATTTAGGCAAAACTGGGGTGCTCGACATTTTTCTTCGCTTTGATGTTCTCCAGAGCAGTTGGGACAACGTTGCGGGCCAGGACAGCGAACACGCGTATGGCCGTATTTAAAGCAACCATAACAGAGCATCGGGTTTGGGAAGTACGGGCGAGTTGGGACGCGAAGCAAACCGATTTTCATGTATTCCGGGTATGTGGTCTTGCAGAAGGTCAATATTAGCGCTGGCGTATTTACTCTATTCTCGGCTTCCTTTCGTGTAATTCGCTGTACACGAATCACTCCCTGGCTTATGATTTCCTGTAAAACATCCTTCTCTTCCATATGAATCAGATCGTAGCAGGAAATTACGCATCTGCTTACGTTCAGATTCGGATGAGCTTCGACCACTACTTCAGTGCCGTCAATGAGCTGGGTCATTTTCTGCAACTTAGCAACTTGGGCAGGATTCCGAACTCGAAGGGTATACCGTGTCCCTTGAGCTTCGGTATTCGCACCTTCAATTGGACCTCCAGCGACAACCTCTACCGATTTACCGATGATGAACGGGTTTCTAGGCAATGGTACACCGTCTTTGCCGGTTAACTGCAGGAACGTCAATTCGCCGAATTTGTTCGTAGGGTCCATGTACTCTGGTAGTCTTCTCGTTCGCGACCCTCCCGGGTCACCGCTACTAGCGGCCGCCATTTTGAATCACACCACCAGACGTTGGAGAATACGCTGTGGCACGGTCACCCGATACCAACCCCAAATGGACAATAAAGGTGAAGAAAAGGAAAGATCTTACCTTATTTGCCCCTTCAACGTCGACTTTTTCGAAGTGTTCCCACACTTTTGGGACACACTGTAGGTAAGCAGAATCGCAACTACCTTTTTGTTCGCTTCTACGTTTCCTTTAATGAATAAAACGCGCAAAAAAACACTTTGCAATTTATTCCTTTTTTCGCCGTTCCAATACTTTTGGCACGCACTGTGGCGTCCAATTCACACTGTACCACTCTCTTCGGCAGATCACAGCAAGAAAAAAAAAATATTTTTCTTTTTTTAAAACTTTTCGTCAATTTTCCAACTTGAAAAAAAAAACTTGCTTCCAGCCCACCGTCACCGTCACACACGCAGCCGGCACAGCCAGTGAATGAAACTAGCCGGGCGACCGCACTGGCAGCCACAGCGATGGCTGTTTGTTTTGTTTTTATTGCCGCGTGGGTAAACTAAAATGCACTTATTTCAGCCGTTTCTTCGCCGATTTGCACCAATTTTTCGCTGTTAGTCACTTAAGAACCACTTCACTCGTCTTTTTGCACTTGATTGGATCGCGGCGATCGCGAAAAACACGCCAAAAACACCGTGTAAAATTCGAGAACGCGCGCTGTTTAGACCGTACGGAACGGTGTTTCCAACTCAGATGAATAATAATAATAATAATAATAATAATAATAATAATAATAATAATAATAATAATAATAATAATAATAATAATAATAATAATAATAATAATAATAATAATAATAATAATAATAATAATAATAATAATAATAATAATAATAATAATAATAATAATAATGTTGTTGTTGTTGTTGTTGTTGTTTATTAACGACACTTTACACCAAGAAGTGGTGCATTCGTGTCGAAAGAAAAATATTTAACCTGAAAATTTTTTCAATGCAGTTGTCAGTTATCATTTACAATTCAAAGTATAAAGTTACAACATTTTAAACAAGTTAGTTTCCCTGAGGAATTTTATCATACTCTCCTCATTTTTCCTATCGTTGCGCAGAGCCGCTCGCAGACTAGTCGACTCGATATCGTGCTTCCTTCTAGCGTCATCGTATTTTCTGCAGTGGAGGATCACATGGCGGACATCTACAATGATCCCACAGCAGTCGCACACTGGTGGTGAAGTTTTCTTTAGCAGAAAGTCGTGTGTTAGCCGGGTATGCCCTATTCGAAGTCGGGTAAGCACTCGCTGTTCAGCCGAATTCTCGCGGTCAGTCCATTTCCCTGTGTCGAATTTAACTTCGCGAAGTTTTACTTCAGTGGACGCAGACCATCGACGGCACCACTGATTTCGGATAGCTGTTTTCATTTGGTTGTTCGCGTCTGCTCCAGGAACGGCTATTTTCAAGGGGGCATTACCCCTGGCTTCTCCTGCGAGGCGGTCTGCCTCTTCGTTGCCATGGATACCAGCATGACCCGGAATCCAGCACAGCTTGATTGGACGGCCTCGTAACATGTTTTCAATCTGCTGAATCCACGGGTGTTGCGATGTGCCAGCTTCTAATGCCGATAAGCAACTGGCCGAGTCAGACATAACCACCAAATCACTGACCGTGTTATGTGTTGCTAGCGCCGTTTTGATTGCAAACGCTTCTGCCGAGAAAACGCTGCATGACGATGGAAGACCAACCGCTTGATGGAAGTATTCTCCATACACTCCCACACCTACTGCATGGTCGTCTTTCGAGCCATCCGTGTAGACGATAGTTGAACGGTTGAAACGACCTGCTAGGAGCTCCTGAAAAGCAGGCCGAACAATTTCCGAGGGGTCACCAGCTTTCACACGTCTCTTTATGTCCCACACGATCTGGGGCTTGGGTTCGTACCATCTTCGTGCAGCTAAACGTGTACGAGTGCAAATATCTGGAAGAGGGATTCCGATCACCTCTGTCAGACGTTCGGATGCTCGATGTACCAGGGGGAGATCGGCATTATCCTTGCTTTTTCCCAACGTATGGATGGCCAAGCGGGCTATATTTTGAAGAACGAGTAGGTCGAATGGTAGGGTTCCAGCTTCTGCCATAATGGCTACGATTGGGCTCGTGACGTATGCACCGGATGCAAACCTTACCATCCTGTTGTATGTAGGAGCGAGCGTTTGGATGACGGCATCTCCTCCTCTGCTTACAAGTCCCATACCGTAGAGGAGTCGCGAGGTAACAATTGCGGACCCGATTTGCAGTAAAGAAGTGCGTTGACCACGGGGCAACTTGGCACCGATCATCTTCAAGATACGCAGCCTGGATTCACATGTCTTCTTCGTCAATTTACAATGTGCTTTAAAGTTGAGGGATCGGTCGAGATTGACACCGAGAGTTCTCAGCAGCGTTTGTGTCGGAACGGCTACACCATCTATCTTTATCGCCTGCATGGGTTCACGGCGTACGTTAGGGCTGCAATAGAAGATGCTGGATTTCGTCGCAGATATCGTAAATCCAACACTTCTCGACCATTTATCGACGGCTTTTACTGCGGCCTGAAGTTTTCGGAGCAGCGACTGGTCTTTCTTCCCCCACACAAGAAGCAGAATATCATCGGCGTACAGCAACACTTGTACGGAGTTCGGAACCACGCGGAAGATGGGTTGGATAGCCACGAGAAATAGTGTCACAGAGAGCACTGAGCCCTGCGGCACACCATTTTCCAGCGGATGTGCTGGCGACAAATGCCCCTCTACGTTGACCTGGAACGTTCTCTCTGCCAGAAAGCTGTTGACAATGTTTATCATCCTTCCGCGTATTTGCCATTTCTGCAGTGTTCGTAGGATGCCATATCTCCAAGTGGTGTCGTACGCCTTGGCCAAGTCTAGCGACGCTATCAGACAGTGCTCGTCACGGTCGGGTAATGACTTCTCCAGCTCCGCAAAGTATGTGTCAGTACCCCGACCAGATCTGAAGGCATGTTGTCGTTTGTCGAGACGCCCGTTCGACTCTAGTTCGGTGGTTAACCGTCGGTTGACAATTCGCTCGAACACCTTCGCCATGCAACTAGTTAACGTGATTGGACGGAATGCAGCTGGACCCGCGTCATCCGAGCTTGGCTTTGGAATTGGAACGATGATTCCGGTTCGCCAACAGGGTGGGAATACGCCACTGCGCCATATTCTGTTGAAAAGTTCCAACATGGCAGTTTTCACAGACAATGGCAGTCGCTGAAGCATTGGATAGCCGATGCAGTCCGGTCCTGAAGAGCCACTTCTTCCTCTGTCGAGTGCCCACAGCAATTCATTCAGGGTGAAGTCCGAATTGTAGATATCATCGCTATCTGGCGAGAAGTTTATGCGGTTTCGTTCGGCCTTTTCTTTCTCCCTCTGGAACAACGACGAATAGCTGGAGGTTGCGGATCTTTCGCTGTAGTGTTGCGCCAGTTCTTCAGCTATTTCTTCTGGCTTATCCGTGTAACCATTGGACCGCTTGATGACAGTTGGGCGGTGTTGGCGTTTCCCTCTCAACGTGTTCACTGTCTGCCACATCTCCGACGTAGTTGAACTTGGAGATATCTTCGCGACGAAGTCTTCCCATGATTTTTTCTTGGCGTCATGGATAGACTTTCTTGCTGCTGCCCGTGATTCCTGGAAGCTTTTCAGTGCATCCACTTTTCGTGGGTCCTCTGCTGGTATACGCTTCAGTGCTCTAAGTGCTTTTCTCCGATTTTTGATAGCTGCTTTCACCTCCGGACACCACCACGGAACCGCTTTGGGACCGACTCTGCCGGTAGTGCGAGGTATCGCGGTGTTTGCTGCTCTAATCAACCGGTCAACGAAACAGTCGATTGATATTTCGACGCCCGGTCGAATAGCGTTGGCGGTCAATCGCTCGTAGGTTGTCCAATCTGCTTGGTCGTAAATCCATTTCTGTCTTTTCGTTGGGATAGTCGACAGTCCGGGAATGGAAACGAGAATGGGAAAGTGATCACTGCTGTGGGTGTCCGGAAGTGTTCGCCAAACAAATTTCGAAGCCACCGATTCGGAGCAGATCGAGAGGTCAATAGCCGAAGTGATACCGGTAGCTGGGTCAATCCGAGTGTGCGAGCCGTCGTTGAGGATGAGTAATCGTTCCGATAGCGTTTTTTCGGCGATGAAGTGGCCTAGTGCGGTAGATTTCGTAGAACCCCAGCAAATATGGTGCGCGTTAAAGTCGCCTAGTACCAGCACTGGACGTGGAAGCTTTTCGAGGAAGTCACCCAGCTGTTCTTGGCACTGTTGAGTATTGGGAGGGACGTAGATCGACACCACCGTCATTTGCTGTGGCAGTTGGATCCGAACTGCGATAGCTTGTATACTGTCGTCGATATCAATTCGTTCGAATGGAACACCATCCCGAATGGCAAGACCTACTCCTTGTTGCCAGTATCGACAACTCCCAGTTTTCAGCAAAAGAGTGTAGTTGTTGCCGATGAAATCTGCTGCGACTACTCGGTTGTCAACTTTTGTTTCCTGAAGCGCTATCAGGCTCGGTCCGTACTCGCAGATCAGCTGTTTAAGCTCGCTGATGTTGGTTCGCAGGCCCCGAATGTTCCATTGAAGGGCGAAGCATCTGCTGTCTCGATTGGCGAAAGTCGCTGACGAAGACGATGTTGATGGCGAAGGTGATTGCCTGCGGGTTCTCGCCGGTGTGCTTCGTTGGTACTGGGACGTGGTTGCGCTGATTTCAACCGGGATATCGGTGCTCTGATGCTTCTGCTGTTGTTGCGGTGTATCTTCGCCGGCGGAAAGCCAGGAGGAGAATTGCGAGGACTGTATATCTGGGAAGTAGGGACAGTCCTCTTCCCCCCGGTCGATCCCTTCATGATGAAGTGGGGAAGCTACTTTCTTCTCTTCTTCCCCAATCCGGTTACTCGTTCGATGCGTGCTGGTCATATTTCCAGAATTGCCGACAGCGACCGGCACTGGGGAAAGACTTTGTGTAGTTTTCGTTGTCTGCTTCGACGCTACTGTTGTGGTGACAGCTGTTCCATCTCGAAACGGATATCTCGATGGACCTTCTCCGGGCGACAGCGAGTGGTGATGTGGAAGGAGCGTGTCGTCGATGTTGTCAGTCAAACCTGGAAGAACATCAGAACAAGCAGTACCTGCAAGGGGATTGACAATTTCGGAACTGACCTGAGGAAGGTCCAGCCCCACAGTGCCAACCGCTGTCGTACAAACTACACTATTATGCTCACGAACACCGACTGCGGTCGGCACTGGGGATAGACTTTGTGTAGTTCTGCTGATCTCCTTCTGTTCGTCGATCGTGGGGTTTTGCTCTGCTGGTTTACAAGTTGTAGTGGTGAAATCGGTGTTCCTATCGGCCACAGAGGTGAATTCACTATCAACGGGTTGGGGTATGACGGCCCGGATAGTTCCTTCATCCTGCTGTGCTTGCGTTGGAAGGAGTACTACACTTTCCTCTCTTCCAAACCGATCTATCTCGTGGTCAGTATTCGTGCGTGGGTTGTCGTTGGTATCCAAACGTTGTTGAAAATGAAAATTATCGAAGAGGCTGGCTAGGAGGCTTCTCGGTAATCTCAATTTCATCGTCTGAATAATCCATGGTTTCGTTGGTGGTAGTGGTAGCGGTTCTTTTTGGTGGTGGGCTCAAGTTATCCGGTGGGGTTGTCGTGGGTTTGCTGAACGGGGTGTGTTGTTTCTGTGGTCTTCCTCGCTTCGAGTCCGTGTTAGTCGCTGGTGAGTTGTTCCTTGATCTTGTTATTGGCCCGGCTGTTTGGTTCGTTGGTTTTTGTTCTTTACTTTGCTGTGGTTTTTCTTGACTAGCGGACTGTTGTTTCATCTGATGTATGTACGCTATCATTTGTTCGATTTTTTCATCCTTTCTTTTGGTCTCCGCCAGAAGTTTTGCGATCTGCTCATCCTTCCTCTTCATTGTCAGCTCCAGCTCTTTTAGTTTGTTAAGAATTTCGCTCGGTTGCGCTGCAGCTTGGGCGTAACTTCCAAGATTTTGCTGTTCAGCTCGTTTGCGCGCTTCCGGGAATGTCAAATTGTCGCGGATTTTTATTTTTATGACCTCTGCTTCCTTTTTGTAATTTGGACATTGGCGGCTTGTTGGTTGGTGATCACCTTTACAATTTAGACAGAACTGGGCTGCTCGACATTTTTCTTCACCTTGATGTTCTCCAGAGCAATTAGGACAACGTTGCGGGCCAGGACAGCGAACACGAGTATGGCCGTATTTGAAGCAACCATAACAAAGCATCGGGTTTGGGAAGTACGGGCGGGTAGGGACGCGAAGCAAACCGATCTTCATGTATTCCGGGTATGTGGTCTTGCAGAAGGTCAAGATAAGCGCTGGCGTATTCACTCTTTTCTCCTCTTCCTTTCGTGTAATTCGCTGTACACGAATCACACCCTGGCTTATAATTTCTTGCAAAACCTCCTTTTCTTCAAGGTGAATCAGATCGTAGCAGGAAATTACGCATCTGCTTACGTTCAGATTCGGATGGGATTCAACCACAACATCAGTACCGTCAATAAGCTTGGTCATCTTCATTAATTTGGTAACTTGGACTGGGTTCCGAACTCGAAGGGTATACCGTGTCCCTTGAGCTTCGGTATTCGCACCTTCAATTGGGCCTCCAGCGACAACCTCCACCGATTTACCAATGACGAACGGGTTTCTTGGCAAAGGTACACCGTCTTTGCCTGTCAGCTGCAGGAACGTCAATTCGCCGAATTTGTTCGTCGGATCCATGTATACCGGCAATCTTCTTTGACTTGACCCTCCCGGATCACCGCTACTAGCGGCCGCCATCTTGGATTACGCCACCAGACGTTGGAAACTGCTATGTGGCACGGTCACCCGATACCAACCCCAAATGGACAAAAAAGGTGAAGAAAAGGAAAGATCTTACCTTATTTGCCCCTTCAACGTCGACTTTTTCGAAGCGTTCCCACAATTTTGGGACACACTGTAGATGCGCAGTGGTGAATCTGTTCGCTTGCTTGCTTCTACACAGCCTCTAAATAGCAAAACAAGCAAGAAAAACGCACTTTTCCAATTTTTATTTTTTGCCGTTCATACACTTTTGGCCCGCACTGTACCGTACAAATATCGGTATACACTGTACTGGTATCTCAAATACCACCAAATCCAACGTCAAAAAAAAAATCAACAATTTTCAAAAAACTTTTCACGTTTTTTGCGACTCGAAAAATATCGCCCGTTCAGCACACCGTCACACTCCACCAGCGAGTGAATGCAAAATCGGCCCGGTAACCACGCGGGTAGGCACAGCGATGGCTGTTTGTTTACCTATTGCACCGCGTGGGCAAAACTAAAATTCACTTTTTTCAGCCGTTTCTGAACCGATTTTCACCAAACTTTCACTGTTCACCACTAGAGAAGCACTTCTTTCGTGTTTTCGTCGAAAAATAGGCCGCGAATATCGCGAAAAACTCCGAAAAAACACCGTGAGAAATTTGCGAATGCGCGTTGTATGTACCGTACGGAACGGTGTTTCCAACTCAGATGAATAATAATAATAATAATAATAATAATAATAATAATAATAATAATAATAATAATAATAATAATAATAATAATAATAATAATAATAATAATAATAATAATAATAATAATAATAATAATAATAATAATAATAATAATAATAATAATAATAATAATAATAATAATAATAATAATAATAATAATAATAATAATAATAATAATAATAATAATAATAATAATAATAATAATAATAATAATAATAATAATAATAATAATAATAATAATAATAATAATAATAATAATAATAATAATAATAATAATAATAATAATAATAATAATAATAATAATAATAATAATAATAATAATAATAATAATAATAATAATAATAATAATAATAATAATAATAATAATAATAATAATAATAATAATAATAATAATAATAATAATAATAATAATAATAATAATAATAATAATAATAATAATAATAATAATAATAATAATAATAATAATAATAATAATAATAATAATAATAATAATAATAATAATAATAATAATAATAATAATAATAATAATAATAATAATAATAATAATAATAATAATAATAATAATAATAATAATAATAATAATAATAATAATAATAATAATAATAATAATAATAATAATAATAATAATAATAATAATAATAATAATAATAATAATAATAATAATAATAATAATAATAATAATAATAATAATAATAATAATAATAATAATAATAATAATAATAATAATAATAATAATAATAATAATAATAATAATAATAATAATAATAATAATAATAATAATAATAATAATAATAATAATAATAATAATAATAATAATAATAATAATAATAATAATAATAATAATAATAATAATAATAATAATAATAATAATAATAATAATAATAATAATAATAATAATAATAATAATAATAATAATAATAATAATAATAATAATAATAATAATAATAATAATAATAATAATAATAATAATAATAATAATAATAATAATAATAATAATAATAATAATAATAATAATAATAATAATAATAATAATAATAATAATAATAATAATAATAATAATAATAATAATAATAATAATAATAATAATAATAATAATAATAATAATAATAATAATAATAATAATAATAATAATAATAATAATAATAATAATAATAATAATAATAATAATAATAATAATAATAATAATAATAATAATAATAATAATAATAATAATAATAATAATAATAATAATAATAATAATAATAATAATAATAATAATAATAATAATAATAATAATAATAATAATAATAATAATAATAATAATAATAATAATAATAATAATAATAATAATAATAATAATAATAATAATAATAATAATAATAATAATAATAATAATAATAATAATAATAATAATAATAATAATAATAATAATAATAATAATAATAATAATAATAATAATAATAATAATAATAATAATAATAATAATAATAATAATAATAATAATAATAATAATAATAATAATAATAATAATAATAATAATAATAATAATAATAATAATAATAATAATAATAATAATAATAATAATAATAATAATAATAATAATAATAATAATAATAATAATAATAATAATAATAATAATAATAATAATAATAATAATAATAATAATAATAATAATAATAATAATAATAATAATAATAATAATAATAATAATAATAATAATAATAATAATAATAATAATAATAATAATAATAATAATAATAATAATAATAATAATAATAATTGTTGTTGTTGTTGTTGTTTATTAATGACACTTTACACCAGAAGGGTGCATTCGTGTCGGAAAGTTAGTTTCAATTTCGCTTTCACAAACATTAATTTACAATACAGATTTTTCAAATTTGTTTATACAGATTTGTTTCCTTGAGGAAGTTTAGCAATTTCTCTTCGTTGTCTCTGTTGTTGCATAAAGTCACTCGTAGACTCGTCGATTCAATATCGTTCTTCTTCCTGGCTTCGTCGTACCTCCTACAGTGGAGGATCACATGACGGACGTCAGTAGTTACCCCGCAGCTGTCGCAAACCGGTGGGGATTCTTTTTTCAGCAGGAATTCGTGCGTCAATCGGGTGTGCCCTATTCGCAATCGCGTTAGCACTCGTTGGTCGGCCGAATTCTCGCGGTCAGTCCACTTTGTTGTGTTGAATTTTACTTCGCGTAGTTTCACCTCGGTGGACGCTGACCACCGCTGGTACCATCGATTTCGGATAGTTGTTTTGATTTGACTAACGGCATCTGCTCCGGGAACGGATATATCCAATGGGGGAACGCCCCTGGCTTCTCCTGCAAGTCGGTCTGCTTCTTCGTTACCGCGGATGCCAGTGTGACCTGGGATCCAGCAAAGATTGATTGGACGGTTCCGAAGCATGTTTTCAATCTGTTGGATCCACGGGTGCTGGGATGTGCCGGCTTCGATTGCTGATAAACAGCTAGCCGAATCTGACATGATCAGCAAATCGCTAGACGTGTGGTATGCTGTTAGCGCTGTTTTTATTGCAAATGCCTCGGCTGAGAAGACGCTGCATTGCTGTGGAAGACCTAGCGACTGTTGATAGTGTTCTCCGAAAACTCCCGCGCCGACAGCGATATCGTCTTTCGACCCATCTGTGTAGACGACTGTTGATCGGCTGAAACGTTCTGTCAGTAGCTCCTGGACGACTGGACGGACAGTATCCGAAGGATCTCCGGCTTTTACGCGTTTCTTGATGTCCCACACGATCTGTGGTCTGGCTTCGTACCACTTTCGAGTAGTTAGCCGCGTGCGGGAGCAGATATTTGGAAGAGGCGTTCCAACTATCTCCATCAAACGACTGGAAGCTCTATGTACCAAGGGAAGAGCAGCATTTTCCCCACTATTCTCTAACATACGGATAGCCAATCGTGCGATGGTTTGGAGGACAAGCAGATCGAACGGCAAAGTACCTGCTTCAGCCATAATGGCTAGAATTGGACTCGTGACGTATGCACCAGATGCAAACCTTACCATCCTGTTGTATGTAGGTGCGAGTGTTTGGACGACGGCATCTCCTCCGCTGCTTACGAGCCCCATACCATATAGTAATCGAGAGGTGACAATTGCTGACCCGATTTGAAGTAAAGAAGCGCGTTGACCTCGGGGTAGCTTGGCGCCAATCATCTTCAAGATACGCAGCCTGGATTCGCACGTTTTCTTCGCCATTTTGCAATGCGCTTTAAAGTTGAGCGATCGGTCGAGAGTAACACCGAGGGTTCTCAGCAGCGTTTGTGTTGGAACGGCTACACCATCTACCTTTATCGCCTGTATGGGTTCACGGCGTACGTTAGGGCTGCAATAGAAGATGCTGGATTTCGTTGCAGATATCGTAAATCCAACACTTCTCGACCATTTATCGACGGCTTTCACTGCGGCCTGAAGTTTTCGGTGGAGCGACTGGTCTTTCTTCCCCCATACAAGGAGCAGGATATCGTCGGCGTACAGCAACACTTGTACGGAATTCGGAACGACACGGAAGATGGGTTGGATAGCCACGAGAAATAGTGTAACAGAGAGCACTGAGCCCTGTGGTACACCGTTTTCCAGCGGATGTGCTGGCGACAAATGCCCCTCTACGTTGACCTGGAACGTTCTCTCTGCCAGAAAGCTGTTGACAATGTTTATCATCCTTCCGCGTATTTGCCATTTCTGCAGTGTTCGTAGGATGCCATATCTCCAAGTGGTGTCGTACGCCTTGGCCAAGTCTAGCGACGCTATCAGACAGTGCTCGTCACGGTCGGGTAATGACTTCTCCAGCTCCGCAAAGTATGTGTCAGTACCCCGACCAGATCTGAAGGCATGTTGTCGTTTGTCGAGACGCCCGTTCGACTCTAGTTCGGTGGTTAACCGTCGGTTGACAATTCGCTCGAACACCTTCGCCATGCAACTAGTTAACGTGATTGGACGGAATGCAGCTGGACCCGCGTCATCCGAGCTTGGCTTTGGAATTGGGACGATGATTCCGGTTCGCCAACAGGGTGGGAATACGCCACTGCGCCATATTCTGTTGAAAAGTTCCAACATGGCAGTTTTCACAGACAATGGCAGTCACTGAAGCATTGGATAGCCGATGCAGTCCGGTCCTGAAGAGCCACTTCTTCCTCTGTCGAGTGCCCACAGCAATTCATTCAGGGTGAAGTCCGAATTGTAGATATCATCGCTATCTGGCGAGAAGTTTATGCGGTTTCGTTCGGCCTTTTCTTTCTCCCTCTGGAACAACGACGAATAGCTGGAGGTTGCGGATCTTTCGCTGTAGTGTTGCGCCAGTTCTTCAGCTATTTCTTCTGGCTTATCCGTGTAACCATTGGACCGCTTGATGACAGTTGGGCGGTGTTGGCGTTTCCCTCTCAACGTGTTCACTGTCTGCCACATCTCCGACGTAGTTGAACTTGGAGATATCTTCGCGACGAAGTCTTCCCATGATTTTTTCTTGGCGTCATGGATAGACTTTCTTGCTGCTGCCCGTGATTCCTGGAAGCTTTTCAGTGCATCCACTTTTCGTGGGTCCTCTGCTGGTATACGCTTCAGTGCTCTAAGTGCTTTTCTCCGATTTTTGATAGCTGCTTTCACCTCCGGACACCACCACGGAACCGCTTTGGGACCGACTCTGCCGGTAGTGCGAGGTATCGCGGTGTTTGCTGCTCTAATCAACCGGTCAACGAAACAGTCGATTGATATTTCGACGCCCGGTCGAATAGCGTTGGCGGTCAATCGCTCGTAGGTTGTCCAATCTGCTTGGTCGTAAATCCATTTCTGTCTTTTCGTTGGGATAGTCGACAGTCCGGGAATGGAAACGAGAATGGGAAAGTGATCACTGCTGTGGGTGTCCGGAAGTGTTCGCCAAACAAATTTCGAAGCCACCGATTCGGAGCAGATCGAGAGGTCAATAGCCGAAGTGATACCGGTAGCTGGGTCAATCCGAGTGTGCGAGCCGTCGTTGAGGATGAGTAATCGTTCCGATAGCGTTTTTTCGGCGATGAAGTGGCCTAGTGCGGTAGATTTCGTAGAACCCCAGCAAATATGGTGCGCGTTAAAGTCGCCTAGTACCAGCACTGGACGTGGAAGCTTTTCGAGGAAGTCACCCAGCTGTTCTTGGCACTGTTGAGTATTGGGAGGGACGTAGATCGACACCACCGTCATTTGCTGTGGCAGTTGGATCCGAACTGCGATAGCTTGTATACTGTCGTCGATATCAATTCGTTCGAATGGAACACCATCCCGAATGGCAAGACCTACTCCTTGTTGCCAGTATCGACAACTCCCAGTTTTCAGCAAAAGAGTGTAGTTGTTGCCGATGAAATCTGCTGCGACTACTCGGTTGTCAACTTTTGTTTCCTGAAGCGCTATCAGGCTCGGTCCGTACTCGCAGATCAGCTGTTTAAGCTCGCTGATGTTGGTTCGCAGGCCCCGAATGTTCCATTGAAGGGCGAAGCATCTGCTGTCTCGATTGGCGAAAGTCGCTGACGAAGACGATGTTGATGGCGAAGGTGATTGCCTGCGGGTTCTCGCCGGTGTGCTTCGTTGGTACTGGGACGTGGTTGCGCTGATTTCAACCGGGATATCGGTGCTCTGATGCTTCTGCTGTTGTTGCGGTGTATCTTCGCCGGCGGAAAGCCAGGAGGAGAATTGCGAGGACTGTATATCTGGGAAGTAGGGACAGTCCTCTTCCCCCCGGTCGATCCCTTCATGATGAAGTGGGGAAGCTACTTTCTTCTCTTCTTCCCCAAACCGGTTACTCGTTCGATGCGTGCTGGTCATATCTGTAACGGGATAAACCGCAACAGAATCCGTTCGTGAGCGAGGTGGAATAGGACTGACCTGTGGGACGTCTAGCCCCACAGTGCCAGCCGCTGTCGAAACTACTACACGATTACTTCCAGAATTGCCGACAGCGACCGGCACTGGGGAAAGACTTTGTGTAGTTTTCGTTGTCTGCTTCGACGCTACTGTTGTGGTGACAGCTGTTCCATCTCGAAACGGATATCTCGATGGACCTTCTCCGGGCGACAGCGAGTGGTGATGTGGAAGGAGCGTGTCGTCGATGTTGTCAGTCAAACCTGGAAGAACATCAGAACAAGCAGTACCTGCAAGGGGATTGACAATTTCGGAACTGACCTGAGGAAGGTCCAGCCCCACAGTGCCAACCGCTGTCGTACAAACTACACTATTATGCTCACGAACACCGACTGCGGTCGGCACTGGGGATAGACTTTGTGTAGTTCTGCTGATCTCCTTCTGTTCGTCGATCGTGGGGTTTTGCTCTGCTGGTTTACAAGTTGTAGTGGTGAAATCGGTGTTCCTATCGGCCACAGAGGTGAATTCACTATCAACGGGTTGGGGTATGACGGCCCGGATAGTTCCTTCATCCTGCTGTGCTTGCGTTGGAAGGAGTACTACACTTTCCTCTCTTCCAAACCGATCTATCTCGTGGTCAGTATTCGTGCGTGGGTTGTCGTTGGTATCCAAACGTTGTTGAAAATGAAAATTATCGAAGAGGCTGGCTAGGAGGCTTCTCGGTAATCTCAATTTCATCGTCTGAATAATCCATGGTTTCGTTGGTGGTAGTGGTAGCGGTTCTTTTTGGTGGTGGGCTCAAGTTATCCGGTGGGGTTGTCGTGGGTTTGCTGAACGGGGTGTGTTGTTTCTGTGGTCTTCCTCGCTTCGAGTCCGTGTTAGTCGCTGGTGAGTTGTTCCTTGATCTTGTTATTGGCCCGGCTGTCTGGTTCGTTGGTTTTTGTTCTTTACTTTGCTGTGGTTTTTCTTGACTAGCGGACTGTTGTTTCATCTGGTGTATGTACGCTATCATTTGTTCGATTTTTTCATCCTTTCTTTTGGTCTCCGCCAGAAGTTTTGCGATCTGCTCATCCTTCCTCTTCATTGTCAGCTCCAGCTCTTTTAGTTTGTTAAGAATTTCGCTCGGTTGCGCTGCAGCTTGGGCGTAACTTCCAAGATTTTGCTGTTCAGCTCGTTTGCGCGCTTCCGGGAATGTCAAATTGTCGCGGATTTTTATTTTTATGACCTCTGCTTCCTTTTTGTAATTTGGACATTGGCGGCTTGTTGGTTGGTGATCACCTTTACAATTTAGACAGAACTGGGCTGCTCGACATTTTTCTTCACCTTGATGTTCTCCAGAGCAATTAGGACAACGTTGCGGGCCAGGACAGCGAACACGAGTATGGCCGTATTTGAAGCAACCATAACAAAGCATCGGGTTTGGGAAGTACGGGCGGGTAGGGACGCGAAGCAAACCGATCTTCATGTATTCCGGGTATGTGGTCTTGCAGAAGGTCAAGATAAGCGCTGGCGTATTCACTCTTTTCTCCTCTTCCTTTCGTGTAATTCGCTGTACACGAATCACACCCTGGCTTATAATTTCTTGCAAAACCTCCTTTTCTTCAAGGTGAATCAGATCGTAGCAGGAAATTACGCATCTGCTTACGTTCAGATTCGGATGGGATTCAACCACAACATCAGTACCGTCAATAAGCTTGGTCATCTTCATTAATTTGGTAACTTGGACTGGGTTCCGAACTCGAAGGGTATACCGTGTCCCTTGAGCTTCGGTATTCGCACCTTCAATTGGGCCTCCAGCGACAACCTCCACCGATTTACCAATGACGAACGGGTTTCTTGGCAAAGGTACACCGTCTTTGCCTGTCAGCTGCAGGAACGTCAATTCGCCGAATTTGTTCGTCGGATCCATGTATACCGGCAATCTTCTTTGACTTGACCCTCCCGGATCACCGCTACTAGCGGCCGCCATCTTGGATTACGCCACCAGACGTTGGAAACTGCTATGTGGCACGGTCACCCGATACCAACCCCAAATGGACAAAAAAGGTGAAGAAAAGGAAAGATCTTACCTTATTTGCCCCTTCAACGTCGACTTTTTCGAAGCGTTCCCACAATTTTGGGACACACTGTAGATGCGCAGTGGTGAATCTGTTCGCTTGCTTGCTTCTACACAGCCTCTAAATAGCAAAACAAGCAAGAAAAACGCACTTTTCCAATTTTTATTTTTTGCCGTTCATACACTTTTGGCCCGCACTGTACCGTACAAATATCGGTATACACTGTACTGGTATCTCAAATACCACCAAATCCAACGTCAAAAAAAAATCAACAATTTTCAAAAAACTTTTCACGTTTTTTGCGACTCGAAAAATATCGCCCGTTCAGCACACCGTCACACTCCACCAGCGAGTGAATGCAAAATCGGCCCGGTAACCACGCGGGTAGGCACAGCGATGGCTGTTTGTTTACCTATTGCACCGCGTGGGCAAAACTAAAATTCACTTTTTTCAGCCGTTTCTGAACCGATTTTCACCAAACTTTCACTGTTCACCACTAGAGAAGCACTTCTTTCGTGTTTTCGTCGAAAAATAGGCCGCGAATATCGCGAAAAACTCCGAAAAAACACCGTGAGAAATTTGCGAATGCGCGTTGTATGTACCGTACGGAACGGTGTTTCCAACTCAGATGAATAATAATAATAATAATAATAATAATAATAATAATAATAATAATAATAATAATAATAATAATAATAATAATAATAATAATAATAATAATAATAATAATAATAATAATAATAATAATAATAATAATAATAATAATAATAATAATAATAATAATAATAATAATAATAATAATAATAATAATAATAATAATAATAATAATAATAATAATAATAATAATAATAATAATAATAATAATAATAATAATAATAATAATAATAATAATAATAATAATAATAATAATAATAATAATAATAATAATAATAATAATAATAATAATAATAATAATAATAATAATAATAATAATAATAATAATAATAATAATAATAATAATAATAATAATAATAATAATAATAATAATAATAATAATAATAATAATAATAATAATAATAATAATAATAATAATAATAATAATAATAATAATAATAATAATAATAATAATAATAATAATAATAATAATAATAATAATAATAATAATAATAATAATAATAATAATAATAATAATAATAATAATAATAATAATAATAATAATAATAATAATAATAATAATAATAATAATAATAATAATAATAATAATAATAATAATAATAATAATAATAATAATAATAATAATAATAATAATAATAATAATAATAATAATAATAATAATAATAATAATAATAATAATAATAATAATAATAATAATAATAATAATAATAATAATAATAATAATAATAATAATAATAATAATAATAATAATAATAATAATAATAATAATAATAATAATAATAATAATAATAATAATAATAATAATAATAATAATAATAATAATAATAATAATAATAATAATAATAATAATAATAATAATAATAATAATAATAATAATAATAATAATAATAATAATAATAATAATAATAATAATAATAATAATAATAATAATAATAATAATAATAATAATAATAATAATAATAATAATAATAATAATAATAATAATAATAATAATAATAATAATAATAATAATAATAATAATAATAATAATAATAATAATAATAATAATAATAATAATAATAATAATAATAATAATAATAATAATAATAATAATAATAATAATAATAATAATAATAATAATAATAATAATAATAATAATAGTAATAATAGTAATAATAGTAATAATAGTAATAATAGTAATAATAGTAATAATAGTAATAATAGTAATAATAGTAATAATAGTAATAATAGTAATAATAGTAATAATAGTAATAATAGTAATAATAGTAATAATAGTAATAATAGTAATAATAGTAATAATAGTAATAATAGTAATAATAGTAATAATAGTAATAATAGTAATAATAGTAATAATAGTAATAATAGTAATAATAGTAATAATAGTAATAATAGTAATAATAGTAATAATAGTAATAATAGTAATAATAGTAATAATAGTAATAATAGTAATAATAGTAATAATAGTAATAATAGTAATAATAGTAACAATAGTAACAATAGTAACAATAGTAACAATAGTAACAATAGTAACAATAGTAACAATAGTAACAATAGTAACAATAGTAACAATAGTAACAATAGTAACAATAGTAACAATAGTAACAATAGTAACAATAGTAACAATAGTAACAATAGTAACAATAGTAACAATAGTAACAATAGTAACAATAGTAACAATAGTAACAATAGTAACAATAGTAACAATAGTAACAATAGTAA